>NC_056728.1:1310263100-1310279390 GCF_019279795.1 Protopterus annectens | reverse complement strand
AAAAGAATGCTCTGGCAGCCTTCAAGTACCTTATCCTTCCAGGACAACTCCTGATAGGACAACACCACAGTCATGTGGCACATAAACAGGCAGGGAGGGAACTCATTCCTACCCACTCAGCAGGTTAGCCATGGCCCTGTGGAACACAGCCTTGAGCAACCAAGTGCACCTGCAGGCTCAATTCCTGCCAGGCAAACAAAATTCACTGGCAGACG
Organism: Protopterus annectens; assembly: GCF_019279795.1. Classification (NCBI taxonomy): domain Eukaryota; kingdom Metazoa; phylum Chordata; order Ceratodontiformes; family Protopteridae; genus Protopterus; species Protopterus annectens. Next base: position 1,310,279,175 of record NC_056728.1, on the reverse strand, counting down.
ACTTAAGCAGAAATCTACTGGACCCACAAGTGGAAACTGGAAACAATTAATTTAAACTTATAATCCAGAGGTGGTCCTCTTTGCCTCCCTCCAAAACCATCATTTGAGCAAATTTTGCACCAGCAATCTTCACAGCAGAGCGTGGAAGGTGGATGTCCTATTCTTTTCATGGAAAAGCCTCTCAATTTGCCTTTCCTTCTCTGCCCCTCCTCTCAAAAGTACTACTCAGGATCAAACGGGACAGGCCAAGGGCAATCCTTATTGCCCCAGACTGGCCACGCCAGCACTTGTACCCACTCTTCTGCAGTCTGATGGCAGTGCCACCCTGGCACCTACATCAGACCCCCTCCCTGCTTTCCCAGCAGGAGGGACAGATTGTGCATCCACAGCTGCAAACCCTAAACCTTGCAGCCTGGCTTATCCCCTGAATACACCACCTGCAGCCCTTAGCAAATAGGTGTTGGGCGTCATCCTTGAAGCAGAAAACCTAGTACTAGGAAATCCTATTCTGAAAAGTGGAAAATTATATTGTTCCTGGAGTCAGTCTCAAGGAAGGGACACAGCCGTGCCCACCTTACCTCGCATCCCAGATTACCTAGCAGAGCTGCTCCACAGAGGCCTATCCTTCTCCATTTAAGATTCATGCCTCTGCCATCTCCGCTCATTATAATACTGAGCTGCCTCTTTTCTCACCCACTCGTCAAGCAGTTACTGAGAGGAGCCAACAATTTAAGGCCCCCCCTAGGAGAGCTCCCACCCCAGCCTGGGACCTTCTCTTTGTACTAGAGAAGCTCACGCTTCCCCCTTTTGAACCTGCTGCTTCAGCAGAGTTAAAATTCCTCTCTTGGAAAGCCGCCTTACTTTTAGCCATCACGTCAGCAAGAAGAGTGTCTGAGTTGCAGGCACTAATGGCTGTGGAACCCTTCAATGTTAAGTTGTCTATCTCACCTTCATTCTTGCTGGATGGGTTCGGCTCTGACTCTGCCTTCTACTATCCCACAATGCTAGGCGTCAGATACCCAGATCTAGTTTGCCGCTTCAGCTACGAGGTTGCGATTTTTACCGGCTCCAGGTCGTATAAATCTTTTTTTCTTGTGTTACCTTTAATATTTTCATATACTGTCTTGTATTTAGAAATCCTTCCCTCCTAGTTTTAATTAGATTGTGTCCCCTTTTGAGATCCCACTCAGAAACTCGTTTTTGTTGTTAGAGAGTCCCCCCCCCCCTTTAGGGTAGTGTTAGGATATATATATATATATATATATATATATATATATATATTTAGTAGTAAGGTAGTTGTGTGACTATAGTTAGTTATCTAGTGTGTGTGTGTGGTGTGTTTAAGCACTAGTTACTTTTTCCCCTTTGGTATCCCATTTTTTTTTTAATATGTCTGAAGGTACCAGAGTTTCAGGTTTCAAGAAGTGTGACTCGTGCTGTCAGAAGATGTCTCTGACAGTCGCACTTCTTGTGTTTGCTTGCTACACCTGCAGGACTCTTGCTCTGTCTGCCACGCCTTTAGCCCGAGAGTCCTGCGGGAGCGTAGGAACAAGCTCATTTTGAGAGGCTTACTTAAGCCAGAAGGATCCCCGGCTAAGCCTCCGTCGGGAAAATCATTAAAGCCCGCCAAACCGTCGGCTCCCTGTTCGGAGCCATCGCCAAGCGGAGCTCCTGCCTCCTCGTCTATTCTGGCTGGAACCGACGTCTCGAGACCTCAGTCTGCTCTGACCTTAGTGTCGGAACCTTCTCTGAGCCGAAAACTTTCAAGGCCCCCATCTATAGAGTCTGTCCGTTTGGCTCTGAGGTCTCCATTGCTTCAGTCGGAGCGAAGCCATAGGTCCCACTCCTCTAGGTCTTCCAGGCTATCCGATCATGACTTGGAGAGAGGGTGGTCAGTAGGCTCCTAAAATCGCAGGCCCTGGCCAAAATTTTGACCAGCCCTTTTCAACAGACTGTGGCTACCCCTGTGTCTTCAGTTCCTCCTCCGACTCAACTGTTTTCGGAGCCGGAGCTCGTTGGGGCTCTAATCGTAGATACGTCTGAGCCTATACCACACCTTTCGGCTCCCTCATCGGCTCCGATCTCTTCGTTAGTTCCGTTCTTGGAGGAATCCGTGCACCGAGACTCCCTCGTCTGCTCCTAGGGGGCGAGTGGCATCGGACCCTTGTCTGACCCCGTTCTCCCTCTCGGGGCCTCGGCACAGGTGAGCTCGGCCCCAACATCGGCCTCGGAGCCGTCCCTCTCTGTGCCGGGAGGGGTTTACGTCTCTTCGGAGCGGGGACCCTCTTCTCTGCCTGATAGGGGCGCCTTCGAGGTCATGAGGAGTGTGCTGACTCCTGTGTTGGCTCCTCCCCCATGGTGCCTGCATCGGTCTCTGTCCACCCCCTGACCCCAAGCGTAGAGAACAGGTGCTCCAGGTCGCCCCATTGGGTGTATCTTCCTCTTCCGAGGCCTCCCCTGATCATTCAGAGGAGCCCCTTCGGAAGAGAAAAATGTAAGAGGAAACATGTTGACTCCCTCCGAGTCAGTCATGTCTGATACTGACTTGGAGGATTCGGAAGGGTCCCCAAGGTCCCCCTCTGAGGATGTCTCCTTTTCAGACATCCTTGAGATCCTTAGGTAGAGGGGGAACTGGACTGCCCTTAACCCTTCCGAGGATGAGTCTGTGTACCTGGACACATTTGGTTCTTGCCCTTCCACCTCCTGGGTGTCTCCACCTTTCGACCTGCTCATGGAAGTGGTGGCTCTGAAGGCGTGGACAGCCCCAGACACAGTGGAACCAACCCCCGCAGGCCCTTTAAGTTCATCACGGCCCCATCTGACAAACAATTTCTGACAAAAGGGGTCCCTGTTGACGCCATGGTGGTGGCAGCAGCCACTAAGAAGGAGTTGGCTGACGCTTCGGTACCTGTCCACCCACCTAATAAAGAATCTAGGACAATGGACAGGTACGGGAAGCGGATGTTTTCTTCAGTGACCTTTTCCATGCAGTCGCTGAATTATCTGTGCCATTTCACCCGCCTTCAAAGGGATATTCTCAAGGAACTGGGTGATACCCTTCAGGATCCATCAGCTGCGGGGTCTCAGGATGATTAACTCCCAGCTGGCGACCCTTAACTCTATAGTCGACTCCACCATGCGGCTCATTTCTTATGCAGCCGATGGGGCGAGTAGGGCCGCAGGTACAGGCTTGGCTTTGAGGAGATAGAGATATATTCTTCTTCTTCTTCGTCTTTCGGCTTTTCCCGGTTAGGGGTCGCCACAGCGGATCACCTTGGATATTCCACAAGGAAAAGACAGCTCAGTAGTATAGTGGTATCTTTTTTATATATTAAATTAGGTTATTAAATTATGATGATGTCAGCAGTTTTGTATGGTAATTTGGAGGGCTGTGAGGGTATTTATTGGGCAGTGTTTGTATTACTGTGATTCTGATGAAGTTTTTTATTAAACGAAAGTGCTAAATCTATTTTTGGTGTGGATCTGAGCTGTCTTTTCCTTGTGGATTATCAGTTTTGTGTGTTTTGGTGTTTAAAGTCCACTATGGAGAGGAGAGATGGAGCGGATTCACCTTTATTTAACACTTTGGTTACATCTATTCAAACTCTGAATTCAACAGTCAGTAACCTTGTACTGTTCATGGAAAAACTGACCCAACAGCAACAACATAATGAGAGCCTGCGGGTTCTTCCCGCTTCGGAGGCTAGGAGAACTAGTAGTAACGCTGGTGATGTTTTTAATGCTGACATTACACCAGCTCAACAGCAGTGGCAGGAGAACGAGAGAGTGTTTTCACTGGAGCGAGATGCAGAACGGACTTCGTACATCCGGGCAACTCTAGAGGTTACATGCCCTGTAACGGAAGACATACGCTCTCACAATGGCTGGAGGGAGACTGCGGATGGCGGCGTAACTCTAACAGTAATTCCAACTGTTCACTTGGTGAACAAATTTCTACACTCGAAAATCACATCTATGACTTTCGTAAACTCCAATTGGAGAATAGCTATCTTTGGGGGGTGTCTACAGCGAGAACAGGTCCCTAAAGAGCTTCGACTATGGCTTTACCCGACTGGACTACTTAAGGACTCTGAATTACATCAGGAACTGGTAAAACTTTTTAATCGGCATGGATGTGAATTACTGGACTGTCTTATAAAAGACAATGATAGAAAAATGGGCACACTTAATGATAAAATTGTGTATATTAACAACTCTATTCAATCAAACTTGTTGTTTGATTTAAAAAAAAAACACAGTATGAAAATATTTTCAAGAGTGTTGACCTTTATATTACTGAGTTAAAAAATAGAAAGGAAGGGAAGGAAGGGAAAGGGAAGGAAGGGAAATTGAGAAGGGATGAAAGGGAGTATGCTGAGAATAGAGCATACCCTCCTCCCCCATTAAGTCAAAATAAGAACAACCATGTTAATAATGAATCTGGCCATTACTACAACAGCCATAGTCACACACCCAATGGTGAAAATGAATTTGGTGCTGACCCTTTAGAGTTCCCCCTCTGAGGAGGTCAGAATGACTAAAGAATCAGAGAGGGGGGACGAGACAGTATTATCAGAACTACAGGGGGAAAGCCAACATTCATTAACCAGGGGGTGGTTTCTTGGATTAATAACACTATTCAGGATGCTGTATTTCCTAAGTTAATTAGTAATAAGAATGCTGATTTTTAAGATTTACAACTATAGTAATGTTAGGTTTCAGGATGATTTGCTGACATTTTTGAGAAGGGGCTATCTTTTGTCCCTAGTAGAAAAAGTGGTTTGGATGATGTACTAATTGATCTGAAGTTATATACAAGAAAATTGAATTTTCAATTTTGTTTTAAGAATAATAGTCAGGATACCAATGTTACAAGTTTATGTAGAAAACCAAGTGCATTTAATCCTCCCCTCTGCCCTATTGTCCAAACATTTGAAAAAATGTATGAATTGGACGTTCGGTCATTATTTAAAGAAGGAGGTAGGTTGGATGATGAGATGAATCTAACCAGATCTGAGATGGATACACTCAAAAATGTGTGTGCTAATCACACAGTAAGAATTATGAAACCAGATAAAGGGGGTGGGTTGACTATAATGGACAGAAACACTTGCATAGAGAAAATGTTTAATATTTTACACTCTGACACCTATTGTCAGATTAGTATTAATGAGAAGAACATTTTATATAGGAGGGTTGATTTAATATTAGAAGAACTACTCCTTAATAGACAAATCTCACTGGATGAACATTCTTTCATGTTAGTAAAATGGCCAAAAACACCCACAATATCTGGCATTCCGAAGATCCATAAAGATCTTAGTAACCCCCCCTTTAGGCCTATAGTAGATGCTAAGGCATCTAAAACATACTTCATTGTTAAATTTATTGACACATTACTTAAAAACATCTTGGTAAATTGTCAGTGGATAATTAGACTCCTGGGATCTTCTAAAAAAACTTAATAAGGAGATGTATAGTGACAACTTAATTTTTGTCACTGTAGATGTAAGAGATTTGTTCTCTGTTATTCCTCATGAAACTGGTATTGAATGGTTTTATTTATTTTTATGCAGTCACACTGATTTAGGACACAACCGTATTCTTACCATTAGAACACTAATGGAACTTGTTTTAGAGACCAATATTATTGTGTTTGAACTGTTATTCAAACAGTACAATGGGGGCCACATGTGCCCCCATTTTTGCAAACTCTGTCCTAGCTTTTTGGGAGACGGAGTTTATATTTTCAAGCCCATATGCAAAATGTTGGAAATTTTACGGTCGTTATTTGGACGACACTCTTATTTGGGATGATGGTAAAGACCAACTTGACAAGTTTCTGGAATTTATTGAGGACAGTACTGATTTTTTGAAATTTTCTCATGTATTTTCATATGAGAAAATTAACTATTTGGATATTACTATTTACAAAAATATAATGGAACAACGGTTTGAGACCACCATATTTAGAAAACCCACCTACTCCAACACACTATTGCATTTCAGCAGCTTTCACCCTATACATCAAAAGAAGACATTAGTGAAAGACAGGGGGTTAGATTGGCCAGGATGATCTCAGAGAATCATGAATTCCTGGATCAAATCAAAATACTTAAGGGGATGTTAACAAATAGGGGATACCCTGGAGAATGTGGACAATTCTCCATTAGGTAACCACAAAAAGAGAAAACTGTTTATTTTTTCCATTACTTAGTAAAGGTGCCAATGTCACCATGATAAAAAAAATACTAACAGAGAATAATATATTTAATAAGGTTGGTACTTTTAAATACAACACGTATTATAGTAATATTGTGAAAATCATCCAACACAATTGGAATTTGTTTAATACTAATCAGGAATTGCTTGATATTGTGGGTTTAGTGCCTAATTTAATATATAAAAAAGATACCACTATTAAAAATATGTTGGAGAACACTATTGAACCTTACTCTGGAACTAGGGGTATGGTTAAGTGTGGGTTTTGTTTACAATGCCAGGCTATCATAGAAGGAAATGAAATGCATATACCTAATTGTGGTAAATTCAAACATAAAAAGACGTTTACATGTAGTAGCAAGGCAGTAGTATGTATAGGAATGTGTACTCAATGCCCCTGTTTTTATATTGGTAAAACCAACGCCCTTAGGAGCAGAATGTATCAACATTTTTATGATATCAAAAAACAGGACATAAAAAATGTGTTGGCTGTCCATGTTAAAAACAACGATGGTCATTCCTTTAGATTTTCAGTTCTTGAACAAGTCACATAAGAGAACAGGGGTGGACCCCTTAATGACTTTCTTGAGTCTAAAGAATTGAGATGGCAACTTAGAACAAATGCAACACATTATCCAGGTTTGAATACTAACATCTCTGTTAGCCCTCTGTTTTAAGTCTAAGAATAGAACTATTTGTAACATTCTATGTAGTAACCTACCATACTGGATGGATTTTCATGGTTTACATCTGTTTTCAACATTTTTGATATATGGTTCTTTAATTTTAAATGTATCAGGCTTAATTAATGATGATGTCAGCAATTTTGTATGGTAATTTGGAGGGCTGTGAGGGTATTTATTGGGTCAGTGTTTGTATTACTGTGATTCTGATTAAGTTTTTTATTAAAATACGAAAGCGCTAAATCTATTTTTGGTGTGGATCTGAGCTTTTTCCTTGTGGATTATCAGTTTTGTGTGTTTTGGTGTTTAATGTGTGTGTGTGTATATAATATATATATATATGTATATGTATGTATATATATATATATATATATATATGTATATATATATATATATATATATATATATATATATATATATATATATATACATATATATATACATATATATATATACATACACACATACACACACACATAGAGAGATGTATAGAGAGATGTATAGAGAGATGTATAGAGAGATGTATAGAGAGATGTATAGAGAGATGTATAGAGAGATGTATAGAGAGATGTATAGAGAGATGTATAGAGAGATGTATAGAGAGATGTATAGAGATGTATAGAGATGTATAGAGATGTATAGAGATGTATAGAGATGTATAGAGATGTATAGAGATGTATAGAGATGTATAGAGATGTATAGAGAGATGTATAGAGAGATGTATAGAGAGATGTATAGAGAGATGTATAGAGAGATGTATAGAGAGATGTATAGAGAGATGTATAGAGAGATGTATAATATTTAATTTAAACCAGGTGCAAACAGTGCCCCCTAATTCGCCACCTTTATTTTTGATCCAAAAGATGTCAATCATATTTATTAGTATTCGTAGTAGTTCTATAAACATAAATACTGTCCTAGGATGTTTGCCAATTTTTGTGAACGCCTCATGTCACTTAAATGAAGTGCGATCCTCTGTTTAAAGCCTCTTTAGCTCTCAACGTAAAAAATCCCACATATCCAAGTTACTAATTAGATGGTCCATTCAGATTTGCAAGTAATCAGTATATCGATCAAAACATTTTTGTAAGCATTCCTGGATGTAAAAGCATTGGTTTTCAAATTGTCTACATAATGTACAGTTTCCACAAGGGAAACTACCAGCATTTTTTCTTAGTAGTTCCTGTGATGACTTGTACATGTATAGATCTTTGTAGCCTACTAGATATTGTCATAGGTAAGTATTAGGCTAGCTGCCGCTGAGGGCCTTTTTAAGCCTGGTCATTTTCCCTTTCTGTATTTCAAATAACCTATCCGATAATTTATATATTACCCCTAGTAAGAATAACTGGGATCATACCATAGATAATTGGAGGGGAACCATGCGTAGGATAAAACATTTAGGCGCTGCCTCTGTCAATTCATAGGTTCATACTAGGCTATCTGCCCTAGGGCATTTATAAGCCTAGCCAGAATGTGTTTGTCTTTCGCCACCCATTTTAAATTTATTTTGCTATGCCCTTTTTCGAGGTTAGTATACTGTGCCTCTGTCTAACAGTGACACAGAAGTGATACCCGGGGTAAACCTACGATCTCCCATCCACTCATCAAGATTCCTCTTGAAGAGAGTCAGTGAGGGACTCTGCCTAACCTGGACTGAGATTTTATTCCAGAGTGAAGGGAGCCTCTGGGTTATGAATCTGTCCCTCCAGCATGTCCTATTTATTTCAGTGCTGAGGTTCAAGTCTCTCGAGCGCGTAGCTCGATGGGATTTGGATTTTCTGAGGTGCAGCATGTCCATTAATTCCGGGATGGACATGGTTTATACGTCAGGCACAGATCGCCTGTGAACAGGCGGTATGCCACTGAGTAGAGCTGGAGTTTCTTTAACCGGGCAGCATATGGCATCTGTTTGAGCCCTTTGATCCTCTTGGTGAGGTACTTTTGGGGTCTTTCCAGTTGCTGCAGGTGTCTGTTAAGGTACATCCCAAAAGGGGCATTGTGCTCAATTATGGGCCTGATGAGGGATGAGTAAAGAGGCACGATGAACCTCCCCTGATCTAGATGTGAATCCCTTCATGATTAGGTGGGCTATATAAAATGTTTTTCTAACCACTTTGGCCATGTGGTTGTCAAATGAGAGATTGCTATCAACTTGGGTCCCCAGGTCCCTAATTACTTCTGTACTTAATGGATTACCACCTATGTGGTAATTTGTGGGCACTTTGTTTTTGCAAAGGGGATGACTATACACTTTTTGGCATTTAGCTTGAGGCCATGGCTCTGGCACCAGTTGTCTGTTTCTATGAGGCCCTTTTGGAGGATGCTTGTGTCGGCTGGAGAGTCGATTATGGTGCCCAGTTTGCAGTCATCTGCGAACTTGGTCAGCCACAGTCCTTCCATGTTGGCCTGTACCTCCGAGAAATATATACCGAACAAGAGAGGTCCCAGGACTGAGCCTTGTGGGACACCACTTGTAACTCGTTTGGAGTCTGACATGGCTCCAGCAATTCTAACCATGTGGGTTCTGTCCTTGAGCCAGTTTGCAATCCATCTAGTGACATAGGGGTTTATATTTAAGCTGGTGAGCTTATCTATAATGCCCGAGTGGGGTATTGTATTGAAGGCTTTTGTGAGGTCCAGGTAGGCTGTGTGGACCACCTTCCCCTCGTCAATGGCCTTGGTGACTGTTTCAAAGAAATCAACCAGGTTTAAGAGGCAAGATCTGCCCTTAACAAAGCCGAACTGGGTAGGATCCAGTGTCTGTAGGTCCCCAATATCTTTATTTATGAGGTCCATGATGATCCTTTCCATGACTTTGCAGACCAAGCTAGTCAGGCTTATGGGGCGATAGTTTCCAGGATCCGTTGAGGCACCACCTTTATGGAGAGGGACCACTATTGCTCTTTGGGCACATATCCTGTAGTAAGGCTGAGATTGAACAGTAGTTTTATGTTTGGGTTTAGCTCTTCTTGGAGTTCATGTAGGACGCAGCCCGGGACACCGTCTGGTCCCATTGATGCTGTGTTTTTTGCTTTGGAGAGGGCGGATCTGACCTGAGCATCTGAGATGTCAGGGGGGCAGCACTCTGCTGGGATAGATATTTGCCCTTTTGGTGTGTGTGGGGGGGAGAAGTTTGCGCTGAACCTGTCAGCTAGGATGTTGGCAATGTCTGTGGGTTCAGTGTATTTTGTCATTTTGGACTAATTCTGAGCATATCTGGGAATTATCACCCAGGTTTCTGAGCATATCTGGGAATTGCCACCCAGGTTCCTAACATAACTAAAGAAAGCCTTGTGATTATCCTTTAGTGTCCTGTGCAATTTTTCTCTCTAAGCTGGCCTTAGACAATTTTATGAGTGCCCGTAGTTTTTTGCTAATACTGATCAGTGATGCCTTCCCTTTTTGGGATTTTGCTCTCTCATTTAGTAGCTTCCTCCTTCTATTGTATAGTTTGTTTATGGCTGGGGTCCACCAGACAGGACGTCTGCCTTTGGAGGATTGGGTCTTGGTTTTATTTGGGATCGCATGATCCATGCATTCCTGAAGGTGTTCATAGAATGCGTTTATAAAGGATTCTGCGGTCTGGGCCGTATTTTCCACAGGCCCGGTGGCTTTGATGGATTCCACCTCGGTTTTGAGGAGTGTGAAATTTGCTTTAGAGAAGTTTTTCACTGTGGTTTTCTGGGCAGGGGGTGGGGTTGGGATGTGAATATCCAGTGAGATTAGTTTATGGTCTGATCTTACCAGTGAGGGATACACTTCTGGTCTGGAGCATAGAGTCCCCATGTTGGTGATCAGGTCCAGTATGTTTTCCCCTCTTGTGGGAGTGGTAACAAGTTGTTTCATAGCATTTGAGTTTATAAATTCTAGGAACCTTTGGGCTAGGGTGTTGGAGCTAGAGTAATGCTCCCAGTCTGTTTGGGTAGTTGAAGTCGCCCAATATAATGGTGTTTGGAGAGACCTTCATATTTTCCAGTGTTCTCAGAAAGGCCGAGTGGGGTTCCTGGGTTTGGGAGGGTGGTCTGTAGCAGGCTATAAACTGGAAGGCAGTTTTACCCACTGTTAGTTGCACATGGATAGTCTCTGATGCTTCGTGTTTTGCCACCAACCTGGAGGTGTTGGGTATCTTTGAATATCGATACTCCCCCTCCTTTTGTGGTTCGGTCCAAGTTTTGGGGCCGAAAAGCATGGTATGAGGTATAACCTGGTAGTGCTGGGGTGCTCTCGGGAGCCCTGAACCAGGTTTCTGTTACTGCACAGATATCTATGCTCTCCATGCTAAGGAGAGTTTTGAGTGCGTGCATCTTGAGGTTTAGACTTCTGGCGTTGAGTAGCATTACTCTTAGTTTCTTATCCCTTGTGATACCTATGGAGGTGGGTTTGTCTTTTTGAGCCTTGCCTAAAAAAGGCACTATGGGGGTAGCAGGAGCCTTTGCCAATATCCGAAAGCCCAGGGGTGACAGGTGCAAGCCGTCCCTAGCGAAGCATCGTGGCTTGTCGAGCATATCATCCCAAGCTGACAGGCATTGGATCCCCTTTGAATGACACCAGTACTTAAGCCAGTTGTTGAAATTGATCATCTTGTTTTCATATTGTGGCATCATTCTTGGTGAGGGTAAGATGCTACTCAAGGTCAGGGTCATACCGGCCTGGGCTACATGCTCAGAGAGCTCCTTTATGTCTCTTTTCATGTAGTCCAGGGAGGTATGTCTCAGGTCATTCACACCAGCATGGACAATGACGGAGTCATATTTGTACTTGCCTTGGAGTGACCTGAGTGCTTGTGTTATGTGGCGGATCCTAGCGCCCGACAGGCTGCTCACCGTGACCCTCTCCTTGTTCAGCCTGGTGAGCGGGACGTCAGTGCGCCTGACGATAGTCACCTATTACAAGTGTATCAGGTGTGTTGTTTAGTCTTAAGGGCTGTGACTATTCGGCACACTGGCTTTTGTGAGCTATGTGTTGCACGTGTTTTGTTTTGGGGTAGCGGTTGCTTGGGTGTCTGCTTTGGAGGTCTCTGCTACTTAGGCAGATCTTTATTTAGAGCCTCCGAGTATGTTTTTGTGTGATTATGTGTTTGGTTTGCTGTCGTCGTAGGTCTTTGTGAGGTTGGAATTGTAGTGAGTGTGGTTTCCTTCTCCTCCTGACTGGTTATGCCAGTACTGAGTTGAGAGAGCTTAGCCTCCAGTTTGGCTATATGGTTGCATCTCTCACATGTGTTGGAATTTGTTGGGAGGAGGAGAGGGTTGTCTGTGTACATGAGGCAGTTGTAACATTGCCTCAACATTCCCAGATTCACCAGCTGGACCAGAGAGGAGATTGACAACTGACCTTAGGACATGCTAGAATAATATTGGGAATTCCTTAATAATTGAAAACAAGGGCCAGTGGGGAGTGAGGGTGTAGTGCTTTTAATTTTTAGTGCTGACTTGTATAATTGCTTTAGTGAGCAAGTGCCTGGTAACTTAAGTGCAATGTGTTACAGGTAACTTAAATGCAAAAACGACAAACAGTAACTTTCTTTCAAGTGAAACAAGGAAAATAAGTACAGTAAGCAATGCAGATATCACTAGTGATCCACAGAAGTGCTGAGAAGCCGCGTATTAGGTGGAATTAGCGTTCCAGGGAAATAACAAGCAAACAACAAGCATATAAACAAAGCTAGATTCAGCAGGCCTGGATCTAGTCTATGCTACAGGAAAGAAGGTGTACCAATTTCAGTAAGATACAGTACCTTTAACCAGAAATTCCCAGCTCAGAAGGGCAGAGTCCAGCCTCTTCTCTCACAAGAGTGCAGACCATGAACCTTCTTAATGTAAAATAACTGGCCTGAAGCCCAAGTGCTTAAACCAGAACTAATACACTTTAAGAATAACAGACACTGGGCTCTCAATCAGCAGTTCCCAACTTAGAAGGATGAAAGCTACCTGTCCTGCCACCACAGTGCATGCCACAAACCTTCCTAATGTAAAACAACTGGTCTGAAGCCAAAGTGCTTAATCCAAAAGACTTAGAATGATAGCTACACTTTAATCAAGTTACTACCAAGCAGTAATAAATACAATTGAATACTTTAGAGAATGCCTGGATTAGTGCTCAAGTTACACAAACAAAGCTAGATCCAGCAGGCCCGAATCCAGTCTATGCCACAGCAAACAAGGCGCACCAACTTCAGTAAGAAGCAGTTAGGATATGCATGCACTATAAGCCTTTAACCAGAAATTCCCAGCTCAGAAGGGCAGAGTCCAGCCTCTCCTCCCTCAAGAGTGCAGACCACGAACCCTCTTAATGTAAAATAACTGGCCTGAAAGCCCAAGTGCTTAAACCAGAATTAATACACTTTTAGAATAACAGACACTGAGCCCTCCATCAGCATTTCCCAACCTAGAAGGATGTAAGCTACCTGTTCTGCCACTACAGTGCAGACCACAAACCCTCTCAGTGCAAAACAACTGGTCCGAAGCCCAAGTGTTTAAACCAAAAGGCTTACAATGAGTTACACCAAGCAGTAATAAATACAATTGAGTACTTTTAAGATGATGCAAAAGTAAAATAAAGTAGGTAGAAACACAAGTACAGTAAAAGCAGATGAATTTTTTTTTTTCTGAACAAGTGCTGAGATCAAAGAAACAGATTTCAGTGCTGAAACTAGAAAACTGGCTAGTTATAAGAAAAAAAAAAAAAAAAAAACTAAGCTAGAAGGATTCTCTCCAACACAGAAGGGCTTGGGGGCTCAGAAGCCTACAAATAGTCTATACCACTTAACAGGAAAGGCAGGAAACAAGCTTAAATTTTTTTTTCTGTTTCCCAGATGCTCTCTTTGTACACAGTAGGAGTGCCTGAAATCAGAATATGATCTCACTGCACTCCAGTTGAGTGAGCAAATGAGATGGGCCCAGAAGGAGTATCCAAACACAAATTTACAAGAGGGGCGGGCAGTTTCAAGGCCACCAAAACAATAACAGTGAGGGTGGGTGGGACTAACTGAAGAGCAGAGTCAAAATTTCTAGTTCAGTTAATATTCCTGCCACAGTTAAAATCAATTTAAATACTGTATTTTTTTAAAAAAAAAGTGCAGATAAAGGTACTTAAATTCTCTTATACGTCCAATTGAATACAGCAAGTTCTTAGCCGGTCAAAGCTGAGGTTTTTAAGCAGAAAATATTTCACACTGTACCACTTAAATAGGCAAGGACAGGAAATCAAAGAATGTGGCCACCCCCACACCTGTAATTACTAGCAAATAACAAAATTCAGCAAACGCTGACTAACTTCCAATTCAGTTAATCCTGCAACACACAGTTAAAATCAATTTAAATACTGTATTTTTTTGAAATAGTTTTTAAATACTGTATTTTTTTGAAAAATTAATAGTACCAGGGGCAATACTGAGGTAAATTTTCTGTTTCGCATCGAGAGATCTAAGTTCTTGAAAATGGACAGGGATGAACTTTGTTTTATGTGGATGGGGAGTCTATTCCACAGCAGGGGGTATCTTCTGTAAAATGTACCTGTTCCTCAAAACCATTCTGCTGATGCTGCAGAAGAGGTTTAGATCACTAGACCAAGTATTTCTAATGCCATTTGACTTTTCTAATGTGCAGTTAATTCATCAGTCATGGGTCGGAGGATGCCTTTTGTGCCAGACACAGGTCACGTCTTGGCAAGTATGTAGGATACCAAGTCTAGTAATGGGGGATTTAAGTCAGTCCGTATAGGAAATGTTTAGGCCTTGTATCCTTTTAATAAGTTATCTCTGAGCATTCCAGTTGTGTGTGTCTGGACAGATACGTGCCAAAGGGGACATTATATTCAATACTTGGCTCTCAGGCTAATCAAAAGAGGACCATGACATCCATAGATCTAGACAAAATATCTTTGCTTGCAAGCTGTGCAGTGTAGTAGGACTTTTCTTAAAACAGAAGCATCACAAATCCTGAACAACGTGGTCAACTCTTAGGGGAACATTGTCAATGTGGTAGTTCCCTGGGGTAGATTACTTCCCAAAAGATACAATCATCTGTATTTTGGCTTTGTTTCAGACCATGATTTTGACACCAGTTACTTAAGAGACAATCCTTTGTGCAGAGTGACTTTAGTCATTTGGCAATTTAATGACTGCTCCTAGCTTATAGTCATCTGCAGACTTATACTGAGCCCTTTGGTGTATTGGCTTTTGCTTCAGAAAAGTAGATTCCAAACAGGAGAAGTCCCATTGCAGAGCCATGGGGGACTCTTAATTGTGACTGGCTTCTTTGTGAAGGCAATCAAAATAGGGGAATTCAGCAGTGTCCTGTCTGTGAGGCAGTTTGTAATCCAGTGAGTCCTCTAGGGGTTCATTCCTAGTTTATTTAGCTTTTCTACTAGGCCTGAGTGAGGAATTATGCCAAAAGCTTTGGTCAGTTTGTGAGGTATGCAGTGTGTATCGTTTTGCCTTCATCCATGCTTTGGTGACCTTTTCAAAAAATCCACCAGGTTGGTTGAACATGAACTGCCCTTGATGAATCCATACTGAGATGGGTCCAATGTTTGGAGGTTCTCTGTGTCCTGCTTGATTAATTCCATGATAAATATTTCCATAACATTGTAAATGAGGCTGGTCAGACGTATGGATCTGTAATTGCCTGAGTCTGTGGAATGTTCTCCCTTATGCAGTGGAATATCTGTGGCTTTCTTCATTCCCTTGGTACAAAACCTGTATGGAGGCTGAGATTGAACAGTGTTAAGGGTGTGGCTAAAACATCTTTCATTCTATTTAAGATGCATCCAGGGATATTGTCAGGACCCATTGATGCAGTATCTTTAGCTTTTGATAGCAGTTCTAGGACTTTGTCTTGTGATAACTCGAGGCGAGCCAGTTTCGGGTTTATCTTGAAGGACAGACTGAGGGAGGCGAGGGGGATAAAGTTGGAGATGCATTTTTTTGCCAGTAGGTTTGCTGTATCTTCAGCCTCCGTGTAGGTAACCTCATTCACAATCGGCTCTGCATTGCTGTGCTGTGCTTTTGAGGTTATGAACATAGCTAAATACCTTGTGATCAGCTTTTGCGTGGGTTGCTGTTTTAGCCTCAAACTTGG
The DNA here is from genome assembly GCF_019279795.1 of Protopterus annectens. Taxonomy (NCBI): domain Eukaryota; kingdom Metazoa; phylum Chordata; order Ceratodontiformes; family Protopteridae; genus Protopterus; species Protopterus annectens. The sequence continues at coordinate 1,310,263,190 of NC_056728.1, read as the reverse complement.
GTTTGCTGGATTTTCTTCAGCTCCTGAGTTGTTGAATTCCCTGAAAAGGGCTTTAACATTTTTGAAATTGCACTTTCCTTTTGGTCAAAA